>NW_022992186.1:0-860 GCF_902827175.1 Gymnodraco acuticeps
AGGTAGATGTCGGACTGGAGGAAGCGGGGATAACAGTCTAGGTCCAGGAGGGAGAAGATGCGTTTCTGAGCGAGGGACAGCGAGGCGTGGGACGGAGCCTGCAGCAGCTGGAGGGACAGGTCCCTGGTCTTACTGTCCAGGTTCACCTGCAACAAGACCACACGGTAAGCAAGTAGTACACTAGCCTATTACACAGCTTAGTTGAATACCCAATTTTGTTTGGTCAATTTGGACATACAGTAGTCTTTTTTGATAGCAGACCACTGCTAAGGACGCTCTAAATAAGGGACTATGTGCATCTGAAAACACCATGAAATACTTTCTGAATATTAATGTTTATATTTTTTGGAGAGCACAATACTTGGATTTATGATGGCTGAACTGTCCCCAGTTAAGGAGGAAGAAGAAGAAGAAGAAGAAGAAGAAGAAGAAGAAGAAGAAGAAGAAGAAGAAGAAGAAGAAGAAGAAGAAGAAGAAGAAGAAGAAGAAGAAGACTATAAAGAAGTAAGAAGAAGAAGACAGAAGAAGAATGAAGAAAAGACATCAGAAAAGAATAATAAGCAAAATCACGCAAAACGCATCCCCACTACGACCCAACTCCGCTCCGCCCCCCCTCCTCTCCCTCCCCTCCCCTCCTCCTCCTCCTCTCCCCCCTCGCGCCTCTCCGCCTCCCCGCCTCCTCCAGCGAAGCCTCCTGAACGAGAATGAATGAGGTTAAGACACAGCCTAGCTAGACGCGAACTGCATAAGAAGACAGACAGGAAGTAAACACTAAAGGGAACAGCAGAAGAAGAAAGATCAATCAATCAGATCGATGGATTCCAGAGAAGAGGAAACTTTGAAGGCCTTTTTCTCAAAAT